>NC_047664.1:61022006-61059506 GCF_011762505.2 Arvicanthis niloticus | reverse complement strand
CGTTGTGATGTCTGGCTACTTCCTGCTGACATTGGGGGTGACGTGTCTCTAGAGGGAACATAGAAGAATGGGTATGGGGGTGTTTGTCCGGTCATAGGAGAATTGGCTGTTTCCTGCTGTCCAGGGTCTATGGAGACATCTGAGGACAGGTCAGAAGGAGCAGGTCCAGTAGAAGCAGCTGTGTATGTGTCAGGAGATGGAGCATCTAGAGGTTGCTTCTCTGGAGTTGTTCTGGGTGTGCCTGGACTTGACAAGATGTAGGGAATAAGATTAAGTACATTTGGGGGAAAGAAAATTTTTCTAAGATGTACATTTGAAACCCAGAGGGATCCCACCCATTGGAATAGGTAAGTGGGAACTTTGGGCAGATATACTTATCTAGATGGCGTCTATTTGGTCCATGAAAGGTAGATTTGAGGGGGTTTCCTGTAGCTTATAAGTTTACAAAAGAGATAACAGCATGAGTTAACAACACGAGCAGTCTTTAAGATGAACCTTTGTTGGATCGTATAGTGGCATGTTTTATTAGAGGTAGGCAAGTTTATAGGAACTCAGATATTAGGACAGTGGCATAGCAAGAAGAGGAAATAAGCATTTAATTGATGGCAACTGAGTTTAGTTAATGAGGTAAAAGATAATGTCTGTGAAAGCTTAGCTGTCAATGTAGTCAGAAGTCTGAAAGAGCAAACAATAATCTACCAGTTATATATTATTTTTTTAAAAATGACAGAGTCCACTAGCCAACAGTTCCCATGGTCTCCATAGTCTCTTGAGTGAAGTCAGTTTGGCTTCCAAGCACAGAAGATGCAGGGCTTTTTCTCTGTGGAATGGATACACGTGACATGAGAAATGACTTAACTTGGTTTAGCCAAGTCATTTGACTCACAGCATCCAGTTTAGCCCACTGCATTTGTAGTGACCATATCATCGCATGCAATCCAGGCTGTATCTTCTAGGTGTCCAAGTCTTCTGAAACCATCTTGAGTCAACTGTGACAGGCTTTGGGAGTTCTGTCAGTCATAAACTTAAATATAGTATTAGCAGACTTCTGATAAGATTGAGAGCCATAAGGATTAATTGTAACTGAATAGAATTTAATAGCAGCAGTAAAAATGTATTAAGACAGGATAGGAAAGAGTTTTAAGCGGGTTCTGTAGGTAGAGAAAAGCACATTTTAGTGTTAGCAAGAAAACATTTGGCTAGGAACAGAATAAGAAAGCTGGCAATAGTGGCATACGATCGAATGGCTGGAAAGCTGGGGCTATGGGCCCGCAGCTGAGGGCATATTTGTTGTAGGTCAGGTCTGCTGTGGCGATAGGGTGGGACTTCCTATTAGCAGCTAGAAGTCACTGCCCAGTGCCTTTGGCAGCTAGTCTGCACTCACTTTACAGGTCCCTGGCAGAGAGGGAGAGAGAGAGAGCCTCCCTCAAGTGTACGGGCAGCCAAGCCCTTTGTTCAGGTGGCTGTGTGTGCAGGGGAAAACAAGTCCCAGAGCAGAGCTAAGGAACAGAGGGGAAGGGAGCAAGCAGGTCCTGGACCAGCTGCTTTTCAGGCAAACCGGCTGAGCCAAATGGTCACAGCCAGCCGCAAATGACAGAGAAGGCAAAGTGGGGAAGAGGCCTGAATCAGCAGGCAGCAGACTGACCCTTGGGGGAGACAAGCTAGGGACTAGAGCTTGGAGCCAGTGCTCCTGTGAGAGAGAACAGTCTGTCCAGGCCTGACCTGGGGTACTCAGCTGCGAGAAAGAGAAGGGAAGTGTCTCACCCAAGAGGAGTTTTAGAACAAGGGTCAGGGAAGGACAGGGTTAGCTCTGAGCTCAACAAATCTTTTTTTGGGACCATGAGGATGGTTACTCTGATCAGTGGAGGATGGCTAAAAAAACCTGGGGTGGGGAACAGGCAGAACACATGGAGAGATTAGAGCGAAAGTAGATGAGTGATTGGATATAGGGAACTTTTCCATTTACCAGACAGCAGCTAATGCGGTCCGTGATGGCAGTCAATGCAGCGCAGAAGTGATGATGTTGGAGGATAAGAGAGTAAGAGAGTAGGAGAGCAAGAGAGCGAGGAGGGGGCAAGCAGCCCCTTTTATAGTGGATCGGCCTACCTGGCGGTTGCCAGGTAACTGTGGGGAGGAGCATACCTGGCTGTTGCCAGGTAACTGTGGAGGTGGAGTATAGACAGAATACTAACACAGTATTCAAATAAACAGTATCAGAAATGAAAAGGAAGAAATAACAACAGACAATGAAGAAGTTCAAAGAATCATTAGGTATTACTTCAAAAGCATATATTTCACAAAATTCTAAAATCTTAATGAAATAGATGACTTTTCTAGACAGATAGCACCTACCAAATTTAAACCAAGATCAAATAACCTGTTTAAAGAAACCTATAACCCCTAAAGAAACAGAAGCAGGAATTCAATGCCTCCCAAACAAATAAAATCTTAAGGCCAGACGATTTTAATGCAGAATTCTAACACTTACACAGATAAGCTAATACCAATTCTCTTCAAACTGTTCCACTGTGCTCTTCCCCCAGGCCTGAGGAGGCCTGCAAAGTCATTTACCATAATAGACCAAGCAACAGTAGGACCTAGGAGAGCCTTGGTGCCTTGGAGCCTGCTACCTGAGCTAAGAAGAATGGACTGCCTGCTGAGCTAGCCTTGACACCTTCAGGATTGCTATCTCCTTGCCCAGTCCCTGGGCTGAAAGAAGAGACTCTGGGGTGTGGGGCTTCCCCTTTATATGTGAAAGCAAATTATTAAACTTCGGGCCTTGATCAGAATACTTTGTCTTGGCCCCACGTTTCTCTCGCCCTCCATTCCCGTTCATTCCTAGGCTTTCTCTCAGGAGAACCCGGTAACCTATAGCTGCAGGCAGAAGTAACATGGTCAAACACATTCTAGGAGGCCATGATCACCTGATACTTAAAACATACGAAGACTCAACAAAGAAAGAGAATTTCAGACACATGTATTTTATGAACATTGATCCAAGTAAACTTAGTAATATACTTACAAATTATATCTTGGAACATTTATAAAACCTTGTTCATTATGATGAAATAGTGTTAGGAGCCATAAGGCACAAGCTAACAACTAGCATCCTGTGATGGCCTGCTTTGAATTATTATATAATCTGTAACAAGATTGTCCTTCCTTATTAAGCAAGGCTGTAAGGGAATAGTTTTAGGAAGACTCCTGCTATGCTTTTCCTGTTATTATTAAACATATATAACAATCACTAAGTAATCATCCCTTTGGAGCAGATCTCTGCAGACACATGAAGTTGGACTGTCTAGTAGTGATGCTATATAGAAAAATACATGACTTCTTAAGACTTAATGATAATCCCATAAGAATTCCTAAAATTATATCAGTGATCATTAAGCTGTTTATAGTAGGACTGGTATTAGGTTCTTTTCTGATAGTCAAAACTCCAATGAGAACTCTGCCAGTCTCCAAAGTGTCACCAGTTAATTGCACTTAGAGAGTAACCAGACATTCTCCTAACCAGAGCACATTCTAAAAGGTTGTAAAACAGTTAACCAAAGGTCATAAAAGGGAACTAATGATTTACTATAGGTCCTAAGGCAGAAGATAAAATATTGACTGGGTTTATACAAAACTTCACTAATAACTTACTTATGGTTTTAAACCTTAAGTGAACCTGTGGAGCTGAAACAGTTGATGGATGTTTACCCAGATAATTAGTCCTAATGGTTATGAATGTAAACATTCTATGTTGTAAACTTCTATATTAATTTATGAGTTGATTTTTTGTGTGAACTTGTGATGAACTTTGTAACATGTGATCATATACTCTGAAAGATGTATAAGTACAGAAGATAAAGAAATGAGAGGCAGATAGAGAGGAATTTTTTTTCTCTTTCCCCGCTTAGGATCTTTCCCCTTTTCCCCTTAGATAGCTTTCTTTCATAGGAAACTTTTTACAACTTAGTAATGAAATCTATAACCACTTCTCTAAGTATCCCCTTTTTTTTTCTATGACTTCCAACTACCAGGTTGAAAGTTAGAGAGGTGCAGTTCCTGCTGAGATAGAACAAAGGCTGCATTGCCTAGTCCTCCATTGTTAGGCTAAAGGTGTTAATTGCCTAAGCCAGTATCTTCTACTCTCAGAAAGAGCAAGAAAGTTTTTAAAGACATTTTAGAAGTTATCATCAGCATTTTGGTACAGTCAGAGAGCTAGAAAGCCCTAAGACCCTCAGACTTTATGCAATCACCAGAGTCCTACTCTGTGTCGCTGCCACTACCCTCTCTGAGCCAGGAGGCTATTGGCATTGCAGGCTTTATCCCAGGGATGCAGTGATGGTTCCATAGATTTAATATATAAAAATTCATTAATGTAAACCACAATATATATTGAATGAAAAAAAATCACATGATCAACTCATTAGATTCTAAATAGCTTTGGCAAAATCCAACACCCTTTCTTGTTAAAAGTCTTAGAGAGATCACAGGGAAAAGCTACATACCTAAAACATAATAAATACAGTATACAGCAAGCCAATAGCCAACATCAAATTAAATTATGAGACAATTAAAGCAATACCACTAAAACCATGGACAAAAAATAAGATGCCCAATTTCCCTATCCATTCAATATAGAACTTGAAGTTCTAGATAGAGCAATAATAATAATATATAATATATATATTATATATATAATATATATAATAATAAAATAATAAGGAGATCAAGGAGATACAAGTTGGAAGGGAGAAACCAAAGTATTACTTTTTACAGATGATAGGGTAGTATATATAAGCAACCTTGAAATTCTACCAGAGGAATTCTAGAGCTGATAAACTTTTTCAGAAAAGTAGTTGGATAGAAAATTAACTCAAAAAAATCAGTAGCCCTTCTTTATAAAAATGCTAAGTGGACCAAGAAAGAAATAAGAGAAATATCACCCTAACATCATTTAAACAAATAATATAAAATATCTTGGTGTAATTCTAACTAAGCAAGCAAAAGACCTATTTAACAAGAACTTTGGGTAGCTAAAGGAATAAAACTTATGTAAGATATCCAAAGATGGAAAGAGTTCACACATCCATGAATCTATAGGGTTAACATAATGAATATGGCCATCTTCCCAAAAGCAATCCACAGATTCAATATGATTCCCATCATAATTCCAACAGTTTTCTACAGACCTTGAACAGCAATCTTTAACTTCATATGGAAAAACAAAAAACCCAGGCTAGCTAAACAATCCTGAACAACAAAAGAACTTCCCGAGATATCATTACCCTTGACTTTAAGCTGTACTGAAGAGGAATATTAATAAAAAACTTTGTGATATTGGTATTCAAACAGATAAGTTGATAAATGCAATCAAATCAAAGATCCTGAAATAAACCCACATACCTATGGACACTTGTTTTTGACTAAAAACAAACAAACAAAAAAACATACAATAGAAAGAAGAAAGTATCTTCAGCAAATGGTGCTAATATAACTTAATGTCAGCATGTAGAAGAATTCTTTTCCATTGCTAGTGGGAATGTAAATTTGTAAAACCACTTTGGAAATCATTTTTTTTTTCTTCAGAAAACTGCAAATTGTTCAACCTCAAGACCCAGCTATACCACTCCTAGGAACATACCCAAAAGATACTCCACTGTAGCACAGGGGCACTTGTTCAGCTATGTTCATAGCAGCTTTTTTTTTTTTTTTTTTTTCCGAGACAGGGTTTCTCTGTGTAGCCCTGGCTGTCCTGGAACTCACTCTGTAGACCAGGCTGGCCTCGAACTCAGAAATCCACCTGCCTCTGCCTCCCAAGTGCTGGGATTAAAGGCGTGCGCCACCACCACCCGGCGTAGCTTTATTTTCAATAGACAAAAACCGGAAAAAAAAACTAAGTGTCCCTCAGCTGAAGGATGGATGAAGGAAATGTTGCACATCTCTACAATGAAATGCTATTCAGCTATTAAAAACAGAGATATCATGAATTTCGCTGGCAAATGGATCAAACTTGAGAATATCATCCTCAATGAGGTAACCTAAACCCAAAAAGGACAGGCTTAGTGTATTCTCACTTGTACTTACTTATAAGTAGATATTAGAAAAGAAAATATAGAGATACCCATGCTACACACCAAGACCCACAGAAGCTAAACAAGAAGGAAGGCCCAGGTGAGGATGTTTAAATCTCACTTAGATGGCTGAATAAAATAGTTGTAGGTAAAGACGGAGGAAGGGAACTGGTTGATAGATAGAATGGGAAGGGGATTAGGGTGTGTTCAGGATCAGGTTGGGAAGAGACTGGAGAGATGTCCAGATGGCCATGAGAATAAATGGAAAGCACAGCTGCCAGGTTTCTTGAAGGTTCAGGGGTGCGGGGCATCTTGAGGATGTGCCAGATACATGAGATAGGGGAGGCTTCCAGGAATTCACTAGTGTGAACTTGGCTGATAGTCAGAGAAGTGGGGATATGAAACCTGAAGGAAGTTTCATATCATATAGGAAGAGGTCACTTCCTATAGCTAGGCAAGAACCTCAGAGGAGCAATAGAAACATGAAACAAAATTTTGTCTCAAAATTTATCCTGTATTCAAGAAATGCAAGGACAAGGATGGAGCAGAGACTGAAGAAATGGTCAACCAATAATTGGGCACCAATGTTGAGTTGCAATCACCAGTCCACAAAATTAATGATACTCCTTTATGCTTACAGACAGGAGCCTAGGCTAACTGTTCTAGCTAGGCCTAGGATGTGCCTAGCTCTGCAGAGACTTGATGTCTCTGGATGTGCCAGGGTGAGTAGATATCCAGATGGGACCTCCACAGAGAGGATTGGAGCACTAACCATGATGTAAATTGAATAAAAATAATTACTGATCCACTTAAAAACTGACTAAATAAAATACAAATACCCACAGCCAAACATTGGATGGAACTTGGCTTACGGAAGAAGTGGGGGAAAGACTTAAGGGTCCAGAAGGAGATAGGGACTCCACAGGAAGACCAAAAGAGTCAATGAATCTAGACCCTGAGAGCTCTTAGAGACTAATCACCAACCGAAAGGCATGTATGGGCTGGACCTAGGCCCCCATGTACATACATAGCAGATATGTACCTCAGTTTTCATGTGGGTCCACCAATAACTTGAGTAGGGGTCATCCTTAAGGTTGTTTCCTGACTATAGAGTACATTCCCCTAACTGGTTGTCTTTCCCAGCCTCAGGGGGAAACTATACTCCTAGCTCTGCAGAGGGTTAATGTGTAGTAGTGTGAGTGGATAACCAGGTGGTCCTCCAAACTCTCATAAGAGAAGGGGAGAAAGGATGGGGCAACGACAGGATATACAATGAATTTTAAAAGATTACATAAAGTTAGGAGAGGTGAGGAGTGAGTGAGTCTAGGAGGGTTTAGAGGAATAAGTGAGGGGTAAATATGATCAAAATACAATGTATAATCAGAATACAATACATTCTTAGATTTAATAAAAACTGTGTGTGTGTGTGTGTGTGTGTGTGTGTGTGTGTGTGTGTGTGTGTGTAAAATTCCTCCATATGTTGGGCCTACCCTCACCCTCCATAATAAGATGTAAGGTAATTAAAACAAACAAACAAACAAATTACTGTAAAGGTATTAAGTAGGTCAACTAAACCACATGCATTCTTAGATAGAAACAAACGAATCCATGGTGAAGTGTGATGTCAGAAGGAACTATGATCTAAATCTCACGTAGACGACTTCATAAATTATAGTTTCTTAAAGACCTTGTCCAGGTGTTCTTTATAGAAAATAAGTTCAAGAAAGTACATTTGCAGAAGAGGAAAACAATTATATTTTAGATTTTACTGGAGTTTTGTAGAGTTGAAATATTTTTGTATTATTTGTAAGGTGAAGAGAAAAGTCATCAGGAGTCTAATCTTAATCCAAACCTTGTTTCTGAGTTAGTTCCAAGAGTTTGTGTATTTGTGTATTGATTGTCCACCTTTCAGAGATTGAATTCAGTACAGAAAGATTGCAGTTGGGATTTTGTTCTTTGAAGAAAAGAGAAATATACCTATTAAGAGAGGAATTTTGGAAGTGTTTTTCCTTAATTTTGATCAGTACTAACCCTTGACATTTGCTGTTTCTAAATTGTTTACTTTTTCTTTCATATGCCTATGGAAGATGGCCTCTGTCTCTTGGGTTTCTTTAATTTTATACCCTTATCTGTATTTAACATGACTAGGATACTCATGTAGACATCATTTTTTATTTTTATTTTATTTTTTGCATAATGTACATTGGTCACATTCTTTTTTCTTTGTTATTTCTCCCAGATTAGATTTTATTCTGTACTCATCTAACTTAAAGTACTTTCTTGATGTTAGAAACAAACAAGCAAATAAAACAAAATAGACACAAAAGCATATACCCACATACAAAATGCTGGAGATGGTGGATGACTTCAAGGAAAATTTTTCTGAAGCAAAATAACTGATAACATGTATGAACTTACAGAAATTGTGGCTGCATACACCTGATATATAAGTGTTCAAACAAGACAAACTCCTATCATGAAGAATGAGAAGTTTGAACACAAACTCTGAATCCTAATCAAGCACATATTTGTACTTGATAGTCCTTTGTAGGGAAACATCAGATTTTTATGAACTGAGTGACAATGGATGCATCTATTACATTCTATGGCAGATCTCATGCTCAGGAGTGTTTGGTCAAAACAAAATAGACTCGTGTGTGTGTGTGTGTGTGTGTGTGTGTGTGTGTGCTTTTGTGTGTGGGTATGTGCTTTTGTGTTTGTTGTAGGTCTGTTTTGTTTTGGTTCTGTTCGTTTTTTGTCTTTTCTCTTGTGTTACACAATATGTAACTCATTGAATATTTATGTGGTCTAATATACTTATTCATTTAGATAATAATCATTCCATGGCTGTTTGATAAATATTTTGTAATTTTATATAAGCCAAATTACTCAAGATTTATTTTCTTACTATTACAAGTAAAAGAACATAGTTCAACAACCACTTTTGTGAAGCTCTATTGTATTTAACAGCACAGGAAATCTTAAAATAATGTAAAGGTTATAGATATACATTATAACTAAAACATTAGATTATTTTGAGCTGGATTAGGCTATTATGTTTGGGTAACTTGTAGGGTCCTTTAACAAATCTCCCATTGATGTGAAGGGATGAAAACATTAACACAATTGCATAAGAGTAAACACAATATAATAATATTTTTAAGTAACTGAATGCCAGAAGTGTGAATAAAAAACAAGTATGACATATACATCTGTAACTCTAATAGTTAGGAGGCTGAGGTAAACTCAAGGCTAATAGGTTATATAAAACATCCAAAGGCAACCTATCCTACTGAAATTCTGCCTCAAAATAGTAAGTAAGTAGGTAAACAAATAAATAAATAAATAAAGGAATTTATCTTATCAATGCTTTGAGAACTAAAAAGAAAAAACATAATATTCTGATTACATAATTCGTAAATTGATTCTGTGGGAGATACAAGGAACATAAAATATTCATGCTGATGAATAACAGAGAATTGTGAAATCCCTGTGTATTCTGGGTCTTGTTGCACAGCCTCTATATAAATAGAAAAGGTAAAACCAGCAGTGAGCTTGTATCCAGAACATAGGAGGCCCAAATCAGGTGGCATTTTAAAGGCCTTACCACTTGGCTATGACTATCATTAATCAGAGTTGTAGCAACACTCAGGAGGAAAATACAAATCTATACCTCACTGTTCTCATCTGTCCTCTTTGACCTTCAAGTTCATTTGAGAAGGGTAAACTGCAAATACCTCGACTTACTGAATGATGAAACCAGGTGCCAAGTTAGACAATATAATTATTGTGTTGTTTGAATCCATTAGTCAAAGTGAGTCCTTACCACCTTCTTGATTATTAAATGATAGAAACATTAACTGACCTCCAATCCCAGTGAAAATCGAAGTGATAGACTTTTCCCAGACTCATGCATTGCATCTATTTGCTGAATGAGGAAAGCCAGAATGTACATTTTGACAACACGTTTTGGTCTCTGAGTACACTGCACAGTTATGCATGCAGCTAAAGCTCCTATACATATAAAATTAAAAGGAGTGAGTCTTTTTTTTTTGTAATTATACTTTAAAAATATTTACAAAGAAATAAGTGATTAATACCATATGAGATAATCCTAGAAATTCTCATTCAAATGCTGTAACCAGCATTCAATAAAACCACCTCATCTCCATTATAGATTCCTATCTTTAGGCATATCATTACCATGAACATTTTCATTTCTTCCATAAATGCTTTAGAAATAGAATTCTCACAGTGGAAAATAAAGTGTTCATAATTAAGTGTTTTAGTTAGGAGAGATGACAGAGGTTCTGATTAATCAACAAAATGATGGACTGGGTATTAGGACTATCTTGTACCTCACTGGTACAAATAGGCACAATTATGCTCTAATAGTATTTTGAGAGAAAAGTTTTATTTTAACAGCAAGGGTGATGTGTAGGAGGAGCTAAGGTGGGAAGAGTAGTGAGAGGAAGAGAAGGAGCAAGGAAAGGAGAAGAAGGAGAGGAGAAGCTAGGTGATGAGAGACAGAAAGAGAGAGAAAGAGAGGAGGGGACATGGAGGCAGATGTTCACGTGTCTCCACCAAAGATAGTTGATATATCTAGGTTGGGTATTGGGTTACACTTCTGATTGAGCATTACCAAGCTTATAAAGCCTTTGATTAACATTTAAAAAAAATTGTATAAAAGCAAAAAGGAAAAGGGGGCATGGGATAGGGGTTTTCTAGGGAGGGAAAATGGGGAAAGGGGTTGGCATGTGAAATGTAATAAAATAGCCAAGGAAAAAAAACCTCAAAAAAAAACCTCAAAAAAAAAAAAAAAAAAAAACAGAAATTGGTAGGACATTTCAACACTGAAGCTCACATTAAATTTCCACAAGAGCTAGTCAGAATATTTTCTCTTTTTATCTGTAATGTGATGTCAAGTTTCCCCACTTGGAAAAATACTTAAAATACTTTGAAGAATGTTGTAACTTCTTTACTACAATGATTCATATGTAGACTCGAGTTAAAAATTTAAGTAGCTGAAAATGCAAATAAGGTTGTCTAATTAATGTTTAAGATTATTTTTTAATTACTAAAACCATTATAAACTATTGTTAATCAAGAGACCTCAAGATCAAAAAAATAAGACATAATATTTGTTAAACTATTTTTAGTTATATACATGATTCAGATGCTGAAATGTTAACTAAACATGATAATGTGTATTTTCTTCTAAAGTCCATTGGTCAAAATCAAAATACTCTATCCACAAATTGAAAATCAGCACTAGTAACAATAATTAATGTGTAGAAGTGAACATTGTCACAGCAATTTTAAATGGTGGAAATCTGAATACAATTACTATGAATCAAAACCTTACAGTGGTAAGTATACAAATGGATTTAAGTGTTCTTCCAATTAAAACTACAGTGTGGCTATTAGTGTTGATTACGTTTAATTAGACTCAAATCTCTTTTACAATGCCTCATAAAATCAGTCACTTTTTTTCCTTTTCTAGAGAGAAAAACGATATATACTTTACAAAATCATGGTTGAATTCATGGACGTAGGACATTGCACTCTTGTTATACTATCAATTGCAATTACACTCAATGCTCATAGTCCACACCAATCTGTCTTGTTTATTACACATATATGATGCTATAGGGTGAAGTTGAAAAAGTTGTCGTCAATGAACTTTCTGACTCATAAAGCATTTATACTTTCCCTAATGTTCTTTCTGAAGGTTTGGCTAAATTCCATTTATCAAAGTATTGGATATAAGTTTATGTCAGTGGGCAAAGATAAAAATATTGGAGTTGTAGCCTAGTTGTAGGTCTTCATATCATAAAAGATACTATCCATCATGTTCATCAACACCCATCTCTCTGCCTCATGACTAACCAAGTGAGTGGCTTTGCCTTTTAATCTACCCTCATCTAGGTGTAATGGTGCATCATAATCTTACATACAGTAATAATGTGAATTATAGACTAGAATTTGAAGAACCATGAGTCTGAATAAACATATTCCTTTTATTATTTCTTATCTCCATACCATAACAGAAAAAAAAAAAAGTTAGCAAGTATCCTGCCTGGGATGATGTAAGAAAAACTTTTAGAATTTCTTTGTTGGAAAAATTTGGGAAGCTTGGAGGTAGTGTACCTAAAGTTGGATCCTTTGAACAGGGTTTAAAAGGTGATTCTTGTAGGTGCTTAGAAGTGGAGAATGCTAATAGAAATGAAGGTAGCAATGCTATACTAATGGCTTATCAGATAGAAATGAAAATTCTATTGCCAATTGGGCTACAGTACAGTGTTCTTATAAACTGAAGTTGCAAGCATTTTGTATAGGTCCTATAACTTCCAGGTTGTCAGGCTTAAATATAGAAGGTTAGTTTTATCTGCATAAGGATATTTCCAAGGATTTTAAGTACGAATCTAGACATGTATAATACTGACTGTTATTAGTTGAATTTTCTGTCAGATTCAAATTGGGAGCAAAGACAAAACACTTGAAATATTTATCTCTTAGGCAGAAAAAATGGCAACTATAAAAATTTTACCAAGGAAAATGTAGTTATTATCATGATTGAAAAGATGTCACAGATGATAGAAAAGACACCCCAATGTCAGATATGGGATCTATTAGGCTAATGCTGATCATAAGAATAATGGTATAGAAATGAAAAATATGTTTCAAGTAACTTTATTTTAAACATTTGTTAGATATTGAAGGTAAAGCAAATGGATCTTTCTCATTAGCATTCAATATATAAACAGTATAAAAATGTGTAGCTGGGCCGGGCTGTGGTGGTGCAAGCCTTTAATCCCAGCACTTGGAAGGCAGAGGCAGGTGGATTTCTGAGTTCCAGGCCAGCCTGGTCTACAGAGTGAGTTCCAGGACAGCCAGGGCTACACAGAGAAACCCTGTCTCGAAAAACCAAAAAAAAAAAAAAAAAAAAAAAAAAAAAAAAAAAAAAAATGTATAGCTGGTTGGCTTTGCATTATATAAAATCTGGTTTTTCAGCAATACACAATGACAAGATAAATGATCATGGTCGCTTCCACAAAGAATTCAGAGGAAAGCAAGAGAAGGTAGACCATGTGCAAACCTTTTAAGTTTTTCCAAATTAGCCACTGGGCAGTGAGTGGAGTTATGAGGATGAAACTGAGTCTGGCAAACAGACCCCAGGAACATGGAGGTGCTAATAATATGTACATCTGCTATGGAAAACTGTAACATCATTCAAAGCCAGTAAAATAAAGTGGCAACGTAGCCTAGAAGCAACCCTGTTATATAGGAAATATCACTTAAGTACTTGACAGTCTGCATACCTGCTAGACTGTGCCATTTTGGGGGGATAGTCATCATCCCTGCCATAGTGACAAAGGGCTGAATTAAATTAGTATTTAATGTATACTATGCAGTGTTTCATGTCACGTGATCCCATCACTACTTGTTTCTTTTTTTTAGTTGTTCCTCCCCTTGAACAGCAATGTTTATTTCGTAAATTTCCCACTATTAGAGTTCATAAACTTCTAACTTCTGTTTAAAGATTCCTGTATTTCAATTTGCATTCTGTCTATGAAGGCTTTTATGCCATTCATGAACGCTGTCTGACCTCAAAGACACGATCATTCTATGCAAGATAGATATTTGCTTGGTGGAAGCAGCAATAGAAATACTAGGACCTTATTTGTTCTATCAAAGATCTGTGCAGTGAAGGCTTGGTCCCCAGCTTAATATGATTAAATGGTGATGAAAACTTCAAGAGTGTCAGTCTGACTGTTAGATATTTGGGTTAGATGATTTGATGAGTGTTGTCAGAACTCTAAGCTCATTCTCTTTGCTTTCCCTCCTTGGACACAAAATGAGTGATTCAGTTTTGCTTCTTGCTACCGTGATGTGTTTTCTAATCACAGTCCTAGCAGTAGCAAAGCTGGCTCATCCTGTACAGAAACTTCTGTAACTCTTGAACAAAATAATTTTTTATTTTAACATACAGATTATATAATTAAATTAGTATACTCATAGAAACTTCAATAATACACTCCTCACAGATAATTAGAGACTAATAGATGCCTTTCTAATAATGGAAGAATCATGTTTTAAAAATAGTGGAAGTAGATTTCTTCTTTGCTGTCAAATTGCCTGTTTGAAAAAGCACCTCAAACATCTTTGTGGAACTATCAAGTACCCCTTAGGAACTCCAGTAGATCCATCTGTGAACAGCTTCTCTTTCTTTCCTTTTCATTGTAACTGTAGTTAACTGTAGTAGAAAACTGAAAGTGGAAACTTCCACAAACAGAAAGCTACACATTTTAAATTGCATACTATTCTGAAAATTAAGGTACGATACTGTGTATCCTTGATCTTTCAGTTAGCATACAAAATATCTCTTTCCAACATTTTCACCTGGTATATAGCATATACTTTTTTGTCCAATTGTAGCTGTTTCAATTGTCTAATAAGCTCTCAGTATTCTCATAATTGGGGAAAATTCTGTATTGAAATAATTTTACTAGAGAATATGGATACGAGATCTCACACTGTGTTTATTTCATAAAATAGGCTCCTTCAAACTTTTTTATTTAACAAATGCATACTACTAGTAGAGAACTTAGCAGTTCAGTACTGTTTGTAGTTCTAGGTATTTGTGGGGTCTTGTGGAATGTATCTTTGCAGAAAAGAGGTACAACTATCCTCAAGAAGGTGAGATTTGTTGTTGTTGTTGTTGTTATATTTTATTAACATAAAGATATGAATTGTCACATCCTGGAAAATATCACTCTTGTGTCCTGTTGTCTCTCCCTGTTTCTCTCTTTAGCTGCTGTTGAAAAACCCACAGAACTGTTTCTTCTACATATGGCCAAAGTATCCAATTAAATCTGAAATAAGAGTGCAGCACATCTCTATTACATTCATTCGTTCAGATCAGCACCAGCTGGTGTTTTCATGGTCTGTGCTTTCTTCAGGCCAACAGATTGAGGTCAATTCTGGTTTTCTGTCAGTTACAAACGATAGAAAATGTCAGTTCAAGATGAGCGACAATACCAAAATGTACCATAGCCAGCTAACTAATTTAGCCTGATGCATGTGGGTCCACTTCATTTTCGAATTTTCCGTATAAGCCCAAATCAAATGTGGATTCGGGATCCGTTGAAGGAGCTATCTTGTAACCTCTTCCCACAACAGTAATTTAACCTCAAAGTTTTGATCGGATTATTATGATTTTTGCTTATATACTGAAAATCTACATAATGCTATTTCACAGTATCACAAGATACGTGGAAAAGTCATATGCGATGCCAAAGTTCCAAAGCTTGTTAGCAATTCTGGAGAGAAGTAATCAATTCTCAAAAAAACCAAGAAGGTGTACAAAAATTAAGCAATACCAATTGAGAACCTAAAAAATAGCCTACAGAAATAAGTTTCCCTATGAAAGTATTTCCATAAACAAAATCTAAATCATGCTTTCTTTTAAATCATTGTTCCTTATTCTTTAAAACATCTTGTGTGTTTGTGTGTGTGTGTGTGTGTGTGTGAGTGTCTGTGTGAGAGTGTGTGCATGTGTGTGTGTGTGGGGGTGAGTGTTTATCTGTGTGTTTCCAGAGACTTGAGAGCCTCTCTTCTTTCTTTTGAAGAAAATGTTTGAATTTGAAGAAAATTGATGTGCAAAATAAAGGTACAGTCTAAACAGCAATTTAATTATGTGTAATAGAATTCAATAAAACATATGTATTCATAAAGTATTCATAAATTTTATATATATATATATATATATATATATATATATATATATATATATTGTACCTGGCTCTTGTTTGGATACATTTATATTGTTAATATATCTAATAAAGGTCTTCATATGACCACAATAGAAAAATTCTATTTATATAATAACTCATTAGAGAAGTAACATTTTCTTGAAATTAAATGTTTTGTCATATGTGACAAATACAATATTTTGCATTTACATTATTTTTTTATAAACATTTACATTGAATTATAGTATTGTGGTTTAATGTCTTGAAATTTTATGACAAATATTTTATAATGCAAGTTTTATTATGGGTGGGATGCTTGATCTATTTCAATGCACTATGAAGCAGTATAATTGTAGAAGCAATCTTTAAATACTTTCAACTATTTCTTCTCCCCTACATCCTATTCTATCCACAAAAAGCATATAATTGGCTCCTAATTTTGTATATATTTCCAGAATAAGTTTATTATAATCAATGAAAATTAAAAATTATAAAAGTAGCAGAAATTTGTTTTTACTGTTTCTAAAAATGTCTTCCTAAAATTCAAAGATGGAAAACATAAAAAATTATGGATGTTTAAATGTGTGTGTGTGTGTGCACCAACACACATACATGCATTTGTGACTGTGCACATATTTGTGTACTCAGGTGGCTGTGCACATGTCTGCATTCAAGTCCAGAGAAAGACAACTAGACTCTTCCTCTATTTAATCTCCATCTTATTACCTAGAAAAACTGTTGCTGACTGAAGCAGAATCTCATTGTTTTTGTTAACCTTATTGGTTGATGGGTTGCCATGATCATCTTGTCTTTGATCTTAAAATGATTCGATTATAGGCATGCATGCCCATCTGCAGTATCTTGTGGTATGATGGAGATTTAAACTCAGGTCTTTATATCTACTGAACATGTATTCTTAATTACTGATCAACATACCTAGTCTTGATTATTGAAATTTTTTAAAATCAGTCTTATATTCTCTAGAAATGTGATAAAACTGAAGTTCTGAAGAAACTTGTTCACTAGGAAACCATCATGATAGTGTTTACCTAAACAAAATTTTAAACTCATGTATCACTAATTTCTGTGTTATATCATAATGTCCTTGTTTTTCCATTTCTTTTATATTTTTGGATGTTGATATAAATTTTCTGTAGTTTACACTGTAGAAATTTTCTTTCCCCCCCCACAATATTTCCAATGCTATGAAAAAAATCACATTGAATAATGTGTTCTCAAGAAAACACTAGAGATATCCATTTATATTATGGTGAGGGCCATGAATAAGAGAAGAATGGAACAGAATATATGGTAGAGGTATGAAGAGAAAAATAAAGAAGACAACTCATAATTACATTACATCTTAAAATGACTAATAATAAAATAACTTATGTAAACAATTTAGACTTGTCTTTATTTAAGTAGACTTTGTTAAAAATATTGCTTTGAGTATAGGTAACTGTGACTTATCCATAGAATTTTCAACAGAAATATAAGTTTTATCTGATACATTGACCATGCTCAAGACCTTTGATAAATCTGTTTACTGTGACCACTCTTAAGTATACGGAACACATTTTGTTGATTTTAGTTTACTCTACAACTCTTAAAAATTTGTTGTCTTAAATAACAATGGCATTTTGTTTTATTATATGTAATTTGGAAATAAGTGGGAAACTCATCTAGGCATTTGGCTGAACCCAGCCAAAACTGTCCAGGCTTGGATGAACTCACCCATAAAGCTGAAATAGCTGATTAAGTCAGAGGAGGGTTGCATTTTACCTCCCAGGGCAGGCTTTACATGGCTTTTCCAGGCTTTCTTAGAATTCCAAGTTGAAGAGATAAAACAACCACAGCCTAGGTTTACAGTTGCTTTCCGAACAGTGCCAATTGCCATTGGCCAAAGTGGAATACAAGCCAACTCTTCCAGAGTTGGAGAAATTACCATCAAAGATTACATTACAGCGAGATCAAGTCAATTTGCAATATCCTCTTTATTTTGTTCTTTAGTCAATGGAGAGCACTGTTTGGAACAAAAAAGTTTGCAATGTGGTACCAAAAAATGCTTATGCTTTATCATTTTTACTTAGATATATGATATTAATGATAGTTTATAAACAACCTGAATTATTATAAAGGCTGATTTTTATAAGTTCCACCATGATTTAGATTACACTAGGGAAAACATTGGCTTACAAGAATCATCAGCAGTAGAGAAGGAAGAAATGCTGAATGTCACAAAGCCCCAAATGCATTTCATCATCAGCTCCAAGATCTGCAAAAGAACATTAATCAATCCCAGAAGCAGATTTTTATTTCTAAGTAAGTACTATATGTCCTTAAAAGGTTTTCTATAGAGATAATTATACTGTGTTACTGTATTAGTTTTTCTTCATGTACCTGCGGGTCAATCAGTAGAAATGATGCATGTTTAGAGAATAAAAATTTACAGGGCTTTATCTGCAATCATGTATTCGAGATGCATTCATAATATTACTTACTATCCATGTATATCAGTTATTTGCTTTTCTCCTTGTAAAAAAAAAAATACCTTTCAGAAGCAACTTAAGGGATACAATTTTATTTTTTAAGATTATATTAGATATATTCAATCACAGAGAAAAGGCATTGTCTCCCTATTAGTTCAGGGGAGATGTTATGGCTACCCCTTATTCACATCTTGGCATAACAGAAAATGGTACTTTGGTTGGAAATAGGAATATCTTTAACTTCAGATGACTTGCTTGCATTGACCCTTTTTTGGCAACCATGGCCATCATACAGAAGGCTTCAAAATCAACTCAACTTCTCAACTCAGAACTAATTTAATTTCAAATCACAACATTCTGCCAGTGACCTTCATATTCACCCCATGATTTAACTCTGCATATTTTATAATTTTACATATATATGTAGAGTATATTTGAATAACTCTTGAACTTACATTGTATTTGTACATTATATTTGTAACTCTTGAACTTACATTGAAGTGTGTGTGTGTGTGTGTGTGTGTGTGTGTGTGTGTGTGTGTGTCAGGATAAGTTTACTGGAACTGTGGAATAAACTCCACTGACTCTATGCCTTTTATAAACCTCATGGACAAAAATAAAATACTATATAGATAATACCAAGAAATTTTGCTGCAGCTCAAGATGTATACAGGTTCACTTGAGCCACGTGTATAGCAGTCTCTTGAAAAGTTTAGACTAGCTTGTGCGTTTTCTTTTGTGCTTTCTTTTTTGCTTTGTTTGAGTCTTTTTAAAGGAGAGTCTGACTTCTAAACTATATTTTTACACATTTCTTTTAAGTGGAAGGTTTTCATGTAGGTTTTTGTTTGTATGTTCTGACATCATTGGTGGGTGGAATGGATTTTTTCCTTCAAAGAAATTTCTCTGCTCTGTAGTGAGAAAGTGAGTTTCCCCTTAAGTGTTGCTATTTTTTGAACTGTTACCAATAATCCATCTGTATATTTGCCTTGGGCTAGTCCATACCTGCTTTATTGGAAACTTTAATTGTGTCATGTCTTATCTTCTCACAATGCTGCTTATTTTCATGTCTTTTAGTTCTGAATTTTTCACGGAATTTTCACCATGAACCAGACTGTACTATAGTCTGATATGTATGTCTTAAAAGTTTCCTCTAGCAAACAAATCAGTCTATTTATTTTGAAATTGAATTAAGCCAAAATTTTAGGAAAAATATTAAAATTTAGCCAAATATATTGCAGAATTTAAACCAAATGGCTTTTAGCTCAATAACTAATATAATCCTCACTCGCATTTCAGTAAGTGTTCCGGACTTCATTCCAACTGAAATAGCCTGCTGTACTATTCTAACCACCTTTATGTTTCTCTGGTGCATATTTAGCTCCAGATATTTCTACCTTTCTAATGAAGATTAGTTTCAAACTCCAATTAAACACTTCTTCAGGTTTACTGCAATCAAACCTACTTCTAGGTACCAAATGTTTGTGTTTACTATATACTCCATTGCTATGACAGTACAACTGAAATGAAACTTAAGCTAGGAAGAATATATTTTGCTTATTCTTTAATGGTTACAACAGCCCTGTCAATAGATTGAGTACTTTATTTCTTCAAATCCTAGAAGTTCAAGAATCAAAAAGCCCATGCCAAAAACAGGCTTGAGTTATAATCCTCACATACCTGTCCTTTTTGATTTACCTCTACCAGCCATATATTCTGCTTCATAGCATTTCTTAAAACAACATCCCTTGCTATGTCAAAGTATTCAAACTCATATTCTGTGGGTAACATTTCAATATCAAACAATAATAATATCATATGTACATGATTTAGAAGTACTTGCAATAACAGAAGACAAAATTCTAGGGCTCTGAATCAAGTGATAGAACATAGCAATTGTATTTATACATTACACTATATTAATCACCCAGAAAGTAATATATATTTTCTACATTTTATAAATATAGCAGAATATATGTCCTTGCATATTCACTAGTACTTAATTAAATAAACTATTAAATTTTATTATTCCATTTTGAGAATAAATTAATGCTATCCTATAGCAGTGTCAAGTATGGCTTATTACTTAGCCTAATATTACTATAACAAAATATATTAGGCAGTTGTATTTATAAAGGGAATATGTTTACTGTGTTTCAAGGTTTTAGTATTTATAGTCTTAGTTTGAGTGTCTTTGTATCTGTCATATCATCATTGTAATATATAGAAGACAAACTGTTTACTACATGAATGTACATGTCAGAAGCTGAAACTAGAGAACAAAAAGAGACTGGGGTATTACCATTTCCTTCAAGGTTTGTAAAACATTAAAGCTGCCTCATATGTTTGACTCTTCTAAATAGACATGTTTATACCCTACCTAGAGAAACTTCATAAAGACCCTGTAAAGATCCAATGCACCACCTAATAGTACCACAATAGGCACCACACTTCCAGTATATAGACCATTAAAGGACATTAAATATTTATTTCCTAGCATATAGATAAGTAGTCACAGATTAGTGACAAAAGCAAAGGTCACCAGAGGGTGAAGGATATACATATAACTTTCATCTTTATAAGAAGGTTCACTTTATTAAGTTGCTTTATTTGGTCATATGCCAGAACATTATTTTCTTTTTTTAATGTCTTTAATAGACCCTTAAAATTTAAAAGTGACTATAATCATAAGCAAACTATAAAAGACTCCCCATGATAAAATCTATTTTAGATAGATTTTCTGATTTCTGATGAAATCTATCAGAAATTAAGTAAAAAGAATGGAATTTGCAAGTAATGAATTACAAGAATCCAATTAAAGTTAAGTTCACTTTCCCTCATCAAGTAGGAAAATCAAACAGTCTAAACAGTCAGCTTAACAGCATGAGACTCCATCAGAAGCCAGATATAAGTGAGGAAGCAGTAGCATTGCTTACTCTACAAGAGTCAGGATGCTGCACAGTGATAATAAGAGTGTTTTGCATTTAAATGGTGCCTCTGGAAAGTTCTTTAATGATTATTATCATTCTCTGGATGTTTCCTAAATGAAGATAGGCATAAGAACATCATCCCTATTTAAAATGAAACACAGTCAAGATTATATTGTAAACATTATTATCAGTTGGGTAGTTAAGTATTGGGAAATTAATAATACTATCTTTTGAATGTATTTTCCAGAAATCTGTTGGTCCAAGTATGGTGGAGTCAGGAGACAGAACCTAATAATAATAACTAAGATATATGCTCTATTTTTATGTCAACACAATCTCAGAGGAGCAAATTCTTGTTCCTGCTCAAGGACATGTAATAATTAGTTTGATTGCTGTGGTACCTATTGTTGTGAGTAAGAGATTGTTGAGAAGACTTTAATTCGTTATCTTGTCCATGCTCTTCTTTGTGCCTTGAATAGAAGTCACATTGGATTCTTTTAAGCTAAACTTCCAAATTCCAAAATCATCAGCCAAAGTCAAATACTATCTACTCTGTAATTTACTTCATCTTATGTTTATCTCTTCTAGCAGACTACCTTGAAGGAATCTATAATTCCTTATGAATATGTGTTGCAACCTACTCTCGAGTGAGTAAATATAAAACTTCTGTTACTAACTTATATTTCTCACACACAAAAGCTAAAGCCATCCTATATTTTCAGGATACCTCTAATATAATAATCAAAAACAACTAAAATAAAATTATCATGTACCTTTTATTTCTAATGAGTATATTTAGACTACAAATTGGGTAAATTCTATGTTCTTCCAATAGTGATAATATATTCAAACTAGATCTGCCAGTGATTCTGCAAAAAGTCTGCAACCTATTCTTCTTTGCTTAAATTATCTCTGGAATAGGAAATTCAAGTTTTGGTTTGGAGCATAAGATTCTTATTTTGTCCTTTCATTTTCTTAGTTAGCATATTTTGTCATGTGCTCTACTCCCTTTTGTACTACTGAAACCAACATAACAAGAAATAGTTTATGCATTTTAATATTACATAAGCATAAACAAATTTTAGGTATTTTAACTTCCCATGCATTCCCTCAGAACTCTTGGTGCATTGACTTCCCAAAAGATTTATTCTGAAAGCATTGGACCAAGAAATTCTCAGCCCAGTTCATTTTGATCCTCAAGGTCACCTTTGCAATCTTCTCATAGAGAACTAATGTAATAAAATTGTTTTCATATGCACCATTTTATTAGAGAACAAATAAGTATTTCCATTGATATAATGAAAAATATAAAAGCAATGTTTTTTTTTTTTTTTTTTTTTAATACAGGTAACATAAATAAAAAGCACGTCAAAATGAATGACCGCTGAGATGGAAACAATTTGCTGTCCAGGTCACCTACAATTTCAATTCAGAGTATTGACCTTCAGCAACACACTTCCCTTCTCCGGGCCTCCAGGGATGATTTTCATTTTTTTTTTTTTTTTAATACGGAAAGGTTACCTTTGATAATTTTAAGGTCTCTTCTAACTCAAATTTCTATGAAGCTTTACCCTGCTCCTTCCACAATGCTTCATATTTTGTTGACATATCAGCAGGGAACTTCACACTTCATTGAAAATCCATTAAAACAATTACTATGTCATTAGTGAAGACTTTTAATTATGAGCTTGCTAACCTAAAGAATTCACTATGATAGGCAAGATTAGCTCTGCGAACATGTGCTACAGCAGAATGCACTCAATGGAGAGATGCCTTCCCTTTGGAGAATTAGCTGCTGTCTTCTCACAGAGCAGTTAGCATTGTTGATTAGGCAGGACAGCTGAAGAGTAGAGGAGTGGTGGTATGGAGGGATGACCTTTAGGAAAGTTGAAGAACGGAAAAAAGTATCAGAAAACTTTATGAGATGAGCATTTCTTATGACCTGAGCCAATGAAAAAAGAGCAATGTGAACACTAGGGGAGCATTCAAAGTTGAGGAAGACCAGGAGAAAACAAACCAATGTGAGCTCAATAAGAATAGAACTAAGATCATCAGTCATTTTCCTGAACTCTGACAGTGTTTCTAGGCACACCTGACCTTGCTTTCATAATTTCTGTGCTTTCATTAATGTAAATTTGGCCTAGGCATTACTTAAGATCTTGGCCAATTAATGCTTTTTATTCCCTTTATTTTCTTAATAAAGTAGGATATCTTATAATCTTATCTTTTTAATAAAGTGGAATATCCTGTAATCTTCCAAATCAAAGTCAAATATAAAGTTAGAAATTGGCTAGTTGTATGATGTGAGTGGTTCGAAGAAACACTGGACATGGGGAGAATTTCTTCTAGTCTCCTTGGTCTCATACTTTCTAGTTTTCTTCATTAAATATAAACTCTCTGCCATATATAATCTGAAATAATTATAATATAGGCTAACATTATAGCATTTTTTCTCATTCTGCCCACATTTTTCTCATTACTTTAATCAAAACTATATTACTTTAAGAGAAAGCACAGACTGGCTTAATACGATAATATTATGGATTTATTTGACATAGATAAAAACATCATATTGTAATGATGTTGAACATAACAACATAAATTAAATTTTCTAGATATGCTTCCTATTGATTTGGTGATCTGCCTGTGTCTTAGTGTCTAATTTACTTTTGCTTTAATTTTCTTCTGTGAAAACTAACCTTCTTGTGAAATCCATTTGAAGAATTATAAAATCATTTTACAGAAATATAGCTTCAGTTAAATGTTTTCAATGGGACTCCTGAGTATGAGAATGAGTGGGTCTCTGATTCATGGACAGTCTCTTGGAGCTTAGTTTCTTTTATTGGTTTGCCTTATCCAACTTGATAGTTTTTTGTATTGTATTATATTATACTTTGTTATGTTGTGTTGATAACTCTGAGAAGCCCACTCTGTTCTACTGAGAGACAAAACAGGAGTAGATTCTGATGGAAGGGGAGGAGAGGAGAAACTAGGAGACTTAAGTCAAGTAATATTATATGAGAAAATAATCTATTTTTACTAAGAAGAAACAAAGAGAACAGTCTGGCACATTGAATGTCTTCTATTAATGATAACAAGGTACCACTCTAGCACATAATCTAATTAATGATAGCAAGCTACTGTACTGTGGCACTGTAGACATAAGAACTCAATGCCAAGGACAAAATGACTAGAAAGAAAAGCAATTACTTTTCCTTGTCTTTATGTCTGTTCTCTATTTTATATTACATTAACTCTTCCTTATTCCTATTTAGAGTTTTTTTCTAAGATTTCAACCAGTCTCATTAGAATCAATGGCCTCTACCCAGACCTGGTGGGAAACACATGTCTTAAAATTAGAATCTGAAACAATTTTCTAGAACTACAGGAGACTGTATGTAACTGATCTACCTATACATGGGCAAAAATTTATTCACAAATATGAGTAATATCTGTGTCTGTACTCTAAAGTCTTCATATCCAATATTAAATATCTGTTCTACCCATCTGTGTTGACATGCTGTTTCAATTAAATGAAACAATGTTTAGAACAACATAAATCACTTATTATTACATTTTACGTCTTTTAATGTTTCCACTCTTTTAACTTAGAAATACACAGTGACCTTTCTTGTATAGCAATCAAAGTACAAAGTAATTTCCTTCTCAGATACTTGTTATTATGCTTTGGTTAATATTCAAAATTGTCAGACTCCAAATGAGCCATGTCCTCTGAATTTTTCACACATGCATTCTCCACTGTGATATTTATGATAGAAAGTACCCAGAGTGAATGAACATCATGCATTTTTGCTTCAAGTGTGTAAAACATGAAACATGCCTATGGGTTATAATAATCATATTTTCCAAAATTAAGGTTGGATTTGAGATATAAGCTACAAAACATACAAAGCATATCATTTTGAGAGAGGCAACAAAATTATTTTAAATAATTTGTCATAGTACAAAATACTACCTAAAGATATATTTTTGCCTCAAATGTATTTTTAATTCAAAAAAGCAAGAAAAAAACATGTTTCATTGTTTTAAACTGTGTTTAGCCTTTAACATATAGTATTTGAGAAATTGTATTCAAACCATAGTATTTTTCTTGGCTTAGTAATATTCCTGCTTAAGTACTTGAGTGATGTGAGTTAATTTGTGTGGTATTAAACAGTAATTGGAGACAGGTTATGAAGTGGCTTAGTTATAATGTTCCTGCATCTCAAGAATGAGGATATGAGCAATACTCATGGAAACGATATAAATACATTATTCATATATAAATTTTTCAGTACCATAACATTTTTAAATGTGCTAAATAACTGTATATTTATGTTTTCTGAATATTTACTTGAGGGAATTCTAATAATAAATTAATTTTAAATTAAGAGACAGCAAATAATTTTATATATTTAATTTTAAGTTTAAATCAGGTTCTTTTATATGTCTATTTTAAAGACATATGTAATTTGTAAAGTTTTTAGAACTTTTTAAATTTAGAATGGAGAGAATAGATTTCAGTTTTGTCATCTTCACACATGTGACCCTAATTCATTTTCCTAGTTGTTTTCTCTTTTGACTGATTAATAAATAATAATTAGTAGATATACTAATACAGAAATTACATAAACTCTGCCAGAAAGAAATAACTGAGAAAATATTCACAAGAAATTTTCATGAGATTTTTACAAGAAATGTTCAAAATTGAAGGCAGTAAACGTTTTATGACTATATTGTATCATATTTATATCATTTGAAATGTACAAATTTTGCTTTGATTTGCATTTCCTTGATGACTAAGAATATTAAACATTTCTTTAGGTGTTTCTCAGCTACTTGAGGTTCCACAGTTGAGAATTCTTTGTTTAGCTCTGTTCCTCATTTTTTAATAGGCTTATTTGGTTCTCTGGAACCTAACTTCCTGAGTTCTTTATATATATAGGATTTTAGCTGTCTATTGGATGTAGGGTTGGTAAAGATCTTTTCTCAATCTGTAGGTTGCTGTTTTGTCCTATTGACCATGTCTTTTACCTTGTAGAAGCTTTTCAATTTTATGATATCCCATTTGTCTATAGTTGATCTTAGAGCCTGAGCCATTGCTGTTCTGTTCAGGAAAGTTTACCCTTTCGATGAGTTCCAGGCTCTCTTCTACTTTCTCTTCTAATAGATTCAGTGTATCTGCTTTTATGTCAAGGTGATTGATTCCACCTCACATCACTCAGAATGGCTAAGATCAAAAACTATTTGACAGCAGATACTGGTGAGGATGTAAAGAAAGAGGAGCACTCTTCCATAGCTGGTGGGATTGCAAGCTGGTATCTGGGAATGTACAAACTCTGGAAATCAGTTTGGAGGTCCAGAAAATTGGACATAATACTACCTGAGGACTCAGCTATACCACCCTAGGCATATACCTAAAAGATGCTCCAACATATGACAAGAACATATGTTAAGAGCAGCCTTATTTTTAATAGCCAGAAGCTGGTAAGAACCCAGATGTTCCTCAACAGAGGAATGGATATAGAAAATGTGGTACATTAATACAATGATGTACTACTCAGCTATTAAAAACAATGAATTCATGAAATTATTAAGCAAATGGATTGAACTAGAAAATATCATCCTGAGTGAGGTAACCCAGTCACAAAAGTACATACATGGTATGCACTTACTGATAAGTGGTTATTAGGAAACAGGACAGGTTATTAGGTTATTAGGACACAAGACCTATGTGGCCTGTTGGAGACTCACCTTTCTTCATGTCTGCAACTTCCCCTGGAGCAGTTGGACCACTGCTTGTCCACTTGCACAACCCAGAAAGTGTCTCTCAGGAAGTCTACTATAACCATAGACACAGGTGAGACCCTCACTCTAATACTTGCTCTAGCTGGAACCCACCAAAAGGCCCAGCAGATGCAGGAACTATCATCTGTTATGCCAGAGACACATTGTTCAGGTCTTCAACTCTGCCCAGAATAGTCTGGTGCTCCTGACTCTCTCCCACATCCCAGAGTCTGTCTGTCTACAAGGACCAGGGACACAGACTTCCTGTCTCCCAAAAGGTCTGTCATAACCAGGGAAACAGGAGGATTGCCTTAACCAAGAAAATAGGAGGCCTACCCTAACCAACAAACAGAAAGGTCCCCTAACCAAGGAAAGCACTGTTTACCTCCTAGGAGGCCTGCTGTAACCTAGGTCACAAAGACCTACCAAACTACAAGGAGGTATAGGCTCCAGTCATAGACAACTAGGCCAGTTAACATCAGCAATAACCAGATAATTATAGGCAAGTGAAAAAACATAAGCAACAGAAGCCAATGAAATTTGGCACCATCAGAACACAGTTCTCCCACCATAGCAATCATAGATATCCCAACACACCTGAAAAGTAAAATTCTGAAATAAAATCCCATCAAGACAATGATAGAGGTCTTTAAAAGGGACATAAATAATTCTCTTAAAGAAATACAAGAGAACAGAGGCAATCAGGTAGAAACACTTAAAGAAGAAACAAATAAACCTAGGAAAGAGATCAGGATTTATAAATGCAAGCCTCGACAACAAAATACAAGTAGTAGAAGAGAAAATCTCAGGCATAGAAGATACCATAGAAGATATTGTCATAAAGGTCAAACAAAATACAAAGTGAAAAAAGCTCCTAATCTAAACCATGTAGGAAATCCAGGACACAATGAAAAGACCAAACCTAAGAATAATAGGAATAGGAGAGAGTGAAGTTTCCCAATTCAATGAGCCAGAAAATATCTTGAATAATATCATAGAAGAAGCCTTTCTTTACAAGAAGAAATATATGGACATAAAAGTACAAGAAGACTACAAAACATCAAATAGGTTGGGCCAGAGATGGCAATAATGACCAAAACACTAGATGCACAGAACAACAACAACAAAAAGAATATTAAAAGTTGTAAAAGAAAAAGGCCAAGTAACATGTATAGGCAGACCTATCCGAATTACACCAGACTTCTCAACAGAGATTCTAAAATCCAGAAGACCTTGGGAAGGTGTTATACATACCCTAAGCAAGTAAAAATGCCATCCCAGGTCACTATACACAGCAAACTTCTCAATTACCATTAACAGAGAAAACAAGATATTACATGACAAAATAAAATTTAAGTAATATTATTATACTATGCCAGCCCTATAAAGGATAATGTAAAAAAAACTACAAGGAGAGTAGCTATACCCATAAAAATATAAGAATACCCCAAAACAGAATCACAGAAACATAATACCACTTCTAAGAACAAACAGGAACCATCCATCATTGGTCTACAATATCTGTCAACACCCATAGACACAATTTCCCAATAAAAAGATATAGGCTGCCGGGCAGTGGTTGCGCACGCCTTTAATCCCAGCACTTGGGAGGCAGAGGCAGGTGGATTTCTGAGTTCGAGGCCAGCCTGGTCTACAGAGTGAGTTCCAGGACAGCCTGGGCTACACAGAGAAACCCTGTCTTGAAAAACAAAACAAAACCAACCAAACAAACAAACAAACAAAAAAAGATATAGGCTAACAGAATGAATACTGAAACAAGATCCAGCATTTTTCTGCATACAAGAAACACACCTTAATGACAAAGAAATTATTACATCAGAGGAAAAGGCTGGAAAAAAGTCTTCCAATTAAATGGCCCCAAGAAACAAGCTGGAGTAACCATTCTGATATCAAATAAGATAGACTTTCAACCAAAAATTATCAAAAGAGATGTAGAAGGACAATACATACTCATCAAAGGAAAAAAATCACACCAAGATGAGTTCTCAATTCTCAACATCAATGTTCCCAAACAAGGGCAACTATATTGATAAAAGAAACTTTATTCGAGTTCAAAACACACATTGAACCTCACACAGTATTAGTGGGAAACCTCAACATCCCACTTTCAGCAGTAGACAAGTCATTGAAACATAAACTTAACAGAGACAGAGTGAAAACTAACAAGAGTTATGAATAAATGGATTTAACAAATATTTATAGAGCATTTCATCCTTAAACAAAAGAAGCTACCTTCTTCTCATTAACTCATGGAACCTTGTCTAAAATTGACCATATAATTCTATGCAAAACAAGCATCAACAGATATGAGAAGTATGAAATAATCCCACATATTCTATCAGATCACCACAGAATAATACCGGTCTTCAATAACAATAAAAACAAAAGAAAAAAACAGACACCGATGGAAACTTAATGACTCTCTACTCAATGATAACTTTTTCAAGGAAGAAATCAAAAATAAATCGAAGAGTTTTTAGAATTTAATGAAAATGAAGCCATAGCTAGCCTAACCAAACTTATGGAACACAATAAAAGCAGTGCTAAGAGGAAAATTCATAGCAATAAGTACCTTCATAAAGAAAGTAGAACTATTCTACACTACCAATTTAACAACACATCTGAATGCTCTAGAACAAAGAGAAGCAAACACATCCAGGAGGAGTACACGGCAGGAAAGACTCAAACTCAAGGCAGAAATCAACCCATTAGAAACAAAGAGAACAATATAAAGAATCAACAAAACTAAGAGCTTGTCATTTGAGAAAATAATAAGATAGATAAAATCTTAGCCAAACTAAGTAACTGGCACAGAGGCACTATCCAAATTAACAAAATCAGAAATAAAACGAGAGATATAACAGAAATGGAAGAAATTCAAAAAATTATCAGCTCTTACTACAAAAGCTTATACTCAACAAAACTGAAAAATAGAGATGGAATGTATGATTTTCCAGAAGAATACCACATACCAAAGTTAAAACAAGATCAGGTAAACTATAACAGTCCCATAACTCCTAAGGAAATAAAAGTAATTAAAAATCTCCCAACCAAAAAAAAAAAAAAAAAAAATTCACCCCAGAAATATATGTTTTTAGTGCAGAACTCTATCAGACCTTCATAAAAGACATAATTCTAGTACTCTTCAAACTATTTCATAAAATAGAAACAGAAGGAATACTACCTAATTTGTTCCTTGAAGCCACAATTACTCTGATACCTAAACCACATAAAAACACAACAATGAAAGAGAACTTCAGACCAATTCTGTTTATGACTGTTGATGAAAAGATAATTAATACATTTCTTGAAAACTGAATTCATGAATACAACAAAACGATCATTCAACATGGTCAAGTAGACATCATCCCAGGAATTCAGGGATGGTTCAATATATGAAAATCCATCATTGTAATTCATTACATAATCAAACTCAAAGAAAAAAAATCATACAATCATCTCATTTGATGCTGATAAAGCCTTTGACAAAATACATGTTAAAAGTCTTGGAGAGATCAGGAATTCAAGGCATATACTTGAGTATTGGAGCAATATACAGCAAACCAAGAGCCAACATCAAATTAAATTAAGAGAAACTTGAAGCAATACCTCTACAATCAGGGATAAGACAAGGCAGCCCATTCAATCCCTATTTATTAATACAGTACTAGAAGTTGTAGCTAGTGTAATTAGAAAACAAAAGGAAGTCAAAGGGGTACAAATTGGAAAGGAAGAAGTCAGGGTATCATCATTTGTGGATGATATGATACTATGCATAAGCAACCCCCAATACTCTACCAGAGAACTTCTGAGAAGTAACTTCAGCAATGTGGCTGAATATAAAACTAGTTCAAATGAGTAGCCTTCCTCTATATGTAGGATAAATTGATTGAGAAAGAAATTAAGAAATAACACCCTTCACAATAGTTACAAATAATATAAAATATTTTGGTGTAAATCTAATCAAGCAAGTGAAAGATCTGTAGGACAAAATTATCAAGTCTGAATTATCTGAAGAAGGAAATTGAAAACTTTAGAAGATGGAAAGATCTCCCATGCTCATGAATTGGTAAAATTAAGATAGTAAAAATGGCTGTATTGCCAAAAGCAATCTAATGTTTTGATGTAATCCCCATCAAAATTCCAACACAATTCCTCACACAGATAGAAAGAATCATTCTCAACTACATATGGAATAACAAAAAGCCCTTGATAGTGAAAATAATTCTCAGCAATAACAGAACCTCTGGGGGAATCACCATCCCTGATGTTATGCTGTACTATAGAGCAATTGTGATAAAAACTATATAGTATTGGTACAGAGACAGAGAGGTAGATCAATGGAATAAAAGTAAAGATGCAGAAATAAACCTTCACACCTATGGATACTTGATCTTTGACAAAGAAGCCAAAAAACATACAGCGAAAAAGAGAAAGCAAAGTCAAGAAATAGTGCTAGTTTAACTGGTGGGCTGCATGTAGAAGAATAGAAATTGATCAATATTTATCTCCAATTATCAAGCAGAAGTCCAGCTGGATCAAGAGCCTCCATGTAAAGCCAGATACATGGAATCTAATAGAAAGGAAAGTGGGAAATAGCCTCAAACACTTTGATGAAGGGGAAATTTTTCTGAACAAAACACCAATGACTCAGGCTCTAAGATCAACAATTAACAAATGTACCTTGTGAAACTTTAAATCTTTTGTAATGCAAAGATCACTCTCAATAGTAAAATGCAGCAACCTACCGATTGGAAAAAGATCTTTAATAATCCTACATTTTATAGAGGGTTTATATCCAAAAATATAGAAAGAACTAGAGAAGTTAGATACCAGAAAACCAAATAGCCCAATTTAAAAATGGGATACAGAGCTAAACAAAGATTTCTCAACTGAGGAATGTCAGAAGATTCTGAGATTCTGACTGAGAACTACTTAAAGAAATGTTCAACATACTTAGTCATCAGAAAAATGCAAATAAAAATGACCCTGAGATTCCGCTTACAACAATCAGAATGGCTAAGATCAAAAACTCAGACAACATCAGATTCTGGCAAAAATGTAAAGAAAGAAGACTTTTCCATTGCTAGTGAGATTACAAACTGCTACAACCAATCTTGTGGTTCCTCAGAATATTGGACATAATTCTACCTGAAGAACTAAGTATGCCACTCTTCAGCATATAAATAAAAGATGCTGTACCATATCACAAAGTCACATGCTACACTATGTTCATAGTAGCAGCCTTAGTTATAATAGCCAGAAGTTGGAAACAACCTGGATGCCCTCAACAGAAGAATGGATACAGAACATGTGGCACATTTACACAATGTAATACTACTTAGCTATTAAAAACAATGATTGACACCATGAATTTTGTAGGCAATGAATGAAACTAGATTAGATTATCCTGAATAAGGTAGCCCAGATCTAAAAGAAATATATGTACTCAATGATAAGTATATATTATCCAAAAAGCTCAGAATACCCATGATACAACTCAGAGACAATGTGAACCTTAACAATAAGGAAGACCCAAGTGTAGATGCTTTAATTCTACTTAGAGGGGGAACAAAAATAATCATGGGAGGCAGAGGGAGGCAGGAACCTGGATAAGAAAAAAAAGGGAGAGGTTGCTAAAAAGAGAGGCAAGATCAGGTATGAAGGAAAGAAGCCCAGATGGTCAAGAGAATTAAGAGAAATATGCAGCACTATGGCATAGGGTGTGGGGGCAACCAATAGAAAGTCGCAGACAAGAGGGGTATATAAAGCTCCCAGGACCCTATGGTGATGGCATTAGAAGAAATGCCTGACAGTGGGAAGATAGAATCTGAAAAGACCACCACTAGTATGTAGTCATGGCTACCCTCCCTTTCAAAGTTTTTGATCCAGAATTGTTTCTGCCTAAAAAAAAATGCAGAGAAAAAAAAAAAAAAAAAAAAAAAAAAAAAAAAAAAAAATGGAGCAGAGACTGAAGGAAAGGCCATTCAGAGACTGCCCAAACTTGGGATACATCCAATGCACAGGCACCAATTCCCAACACTATCGCTGATACCAAGATGTGCTTGCAGACAGGCTATCTTTTGAGCACTTGACTGGGACAGATGCAGATACTTAAAAGTCAACCATTGGGATGACCCAGAGGACCCCTATGGAAGAGTTAGGGAAAACATTGAAAGAGCTAAAGAGGATTACAACCCCATAGGAAGAAAAATAGTATCAACTAACCAGTCCCTTCAGAGATCCAGGTGACTAAACTACTATCAAAACGCCATACATTGGCTGGTCCATGGACCCTGCTACATATGTAGCAGAAGACTGTCTTGTCTGGCCTCAGTGGGAGCAAATGTGCTTAGTGCCATGTAGGCTTGATGCCCCAGCAAAGAGGAATGCTAGAGGGCTAAGGAGCGAGTGGGAAGGTGTGGGGTAGTGGGCTCTGAGAAGCAGCTGGGTGCCTAGTCAAGCATAGGCCTCGAACCTTGGGCCTTTATCAGACAGCAGGTGTTTGGCTTTGCTCCCGGGCCTTGATTCTTTTCATTTAGCTTCAGCCCTCCATAGCCCCTCATACAGAGAGGTCTATGGCCAACAGTCTTGAGGAACAGTGCCTCAGGCTCTCCCACATGTAGGTGAGGTACTTCCAAGCTCTCAGACCAAGCCAATAGGCATTATCTGCTGCCAGGCCCTAACTCACCCCTAAACTGTATATAAGGGCCCTATTCAGGAGAAGTAAAATGTGTTCAAGAATCATCCCACTGTCCAAGAGTTTTTGTCGCAAGAGCTGTAACACTAGAGCTGTAACTCTTGGGAAGAGGTCTGCTTTCCCGAAACGCCTTCTGGATCTCCCCTTCCCAGATAGCACCTCCTCGAACCAGGACCAATTGGGTAATGACAGCAGAGACATGGATGGAGGCAGCAGCATACTTTCCCTGCTCACACCCTTTCCCCAGCCAGGCTGGAGATTGTAGTGGGTCACCCTCCAAAACAGGGACCCACAGGTAGGTGGGTAAGGGAGCCCTTACTTAGAGTTGAGGGGGAGTGGAAAAGGAGTGGGTGGCTAGTGGATTGGGGCCAAGAAGAGGAACAACATTTTAAAATAAAAAACCCATAATCTTTAAAAAGACTTTCAACCAAAATTAATCAAAAGAGACAGAGAAGATCACTCATCAAAGAAAAAGTCTACCAAAATGATATCTGAATTCTGAACATCTATGTCCCAAATACAACCACAACTGTAAAAGAAACATTTCTAAAACAAAAATCTCACATATAACCTGAAACATTAATAGTGAAGGACTTAAACACCCAAGTCTCAACAATTGACAGGTTATTCAGACAAAAACTAAGGAGAAAAGTAATGAACCTAAAATACATTATGAATCAAATGGACCTAACAGACATAGAATATTTTACCCAAACATAGAAGAATATATCTTCTTCTCAGCACCTCAAGGATCTATCTCTAAAATCAATCATATAGGAAGTCATAATGTAAGCCTCAACAGGTACAAAAAAAATGAAATAATGCCTTGCATCTTATCAGACCGTTATGGAACTTCAACAACAGAAATATCAGAAAGCCTAAACACTCATAGAAATTGTAAAACTCTCTATTCAATGATCTCTTGGTCAGGGAAGAAATAAAGAAACAAATTAAAGTCTTTCTAAAATTCAATGAAAGTGAAGTCAAAACATGCCTAAATTAATGGAACACAAAGAAGGCAGTGCTAACAAGAAGGTTTATAGCACTAAATGCCTCCAAAAAGAAATTAGAAAGTTGTGATGCAAAAATTTAAAAGTATACCTGAAAACTCTCCAAAAAAAAAACAAAAAACAAAAAAACAAACAAACACATCAAACAGAAGTAGGAGGCAGGAAATAACCAAAATCAAGGCTGAAATCAATCAAAAACAAACAAACAAACAAACAACAAAAATATAAAGAATGAAGAAACCAAGAGTTGGTTCTTTGAGAAAATCAACAAGCTAGACAAACCCCTGGCAAAACTAACCAAAAGATAGATACACAGTATTCAAGTAAACAAAACCAGAAATGAGAAGAGGGGCAGAACAACTACTGAGGAAATTCAAAGAATCATTAGGTCTTACTTCAAAAGTCTGTATATCACAAAATTGGAAAATCTTAAGAAAATGGATGATTTTCTAGACAGATTACACTTACCAAAGTTAAATCTTTATCAGTGAAGTATTTAAATAACCTTGAACTGCTAAAAAAAAAAAAAAAAAAAATAGTAGCACTCATTAAAAGTCTCCCAACCAAAAAGAAAATCCCAGGGCTAGATGGATTTAGTGCTAGATGGATTTAGTGCAGAATTCTACCAGAGTTTTGAATAGATGTTAGTACCGATACTTATCAAACTATTTCAAAAAAGAGATACAGAATTAACACTGGTAAATGCAAATAGAAAGACATGGTCACCCTGATACCTAAACCACACAAAGACTCACAAAGCAAAGAAAACGTGAGACTGACTTATTTTATTGATCAAAAATCACATGTATTTTGATCACATTGATCAAAATTTTCTCAATAAAATACTCGCAAACCAAATCCAGGAAAGCATCATCTACCATGATCAAGTAGGATTCATCCCAGGGATTCAAGGATGGCTCAATGTACAAATTTATGAAAATCCATAAATTTGATCTACCACATAAACAAATTGAAAGACAAAAATTGCATAATCATCTTATTAGATAAACTTTGTTTATTAAAAATAACTTTGTTTGTTAAAAAAAACTTTTAACAAAATCTAACACATATCCATGTTAAAAAATATTAGAGAGAACAGGTATACAATGCACATACTGAAATATTCTCAAAGCAATATACAGCATGCTACTAGACAACGCAAAACTAAATGGAGAGAACTTTAAAGCAATTTTACTAAAATTAGGTACAAGACAAGGCTACTCACTTTTCCCCTATCTAATCAATATAGTACTTGAACTTGTAGCTAGAGCAATGGACAACTACAGGAGATCAAGTGGATACAAATTGGAAAGGAAGAAGTCAAAGTATCACTGTTTGCAGATGATATGCTAGTATACAAAAGCAACTCCAAAAAAAACTCCTTCATCAAAGGGAGAAGATACAAAATTAACTCAAAAAAACCAATAGCCTTCATTTATACACAGTTTTTGATTTCATAGGAAAATACAAAAATTTCAGGATAGTCAAAACAATTCTGAACAATAACAGAACTTCTGGAGGGACTACCATCTCTGACCCGAAACTGTACTACAGAGCAATAGTGATAAAAACTAAATGGTATTCGCACTGAAACAGACAAGTTAAGAAAAGAAAGCATCTTGAACAAATGTCTACATTTGGAAGAATGCAAATAGAACCATACTTATCACGTTGCACAAAACTCAAGTACAAGTGGATCAAGGACCTCAACATAGAATCAGATACATTAAATCTCATATAACAGAAAGAGTGAAATATCCTTGAAGGCATTTTTGCAGGAGACAATTTCCTGAACATAAAATAAATAGCTCAGGTTCTAAGTTCAACAACTGATAAATGGGATCTAATGAAACTGAAAAGCTGTTGTAAGGCAAAGAACACTGTTGACAGACAAAACAACAACCTCCAGATTGACTCTTCACTGGCCCTACATCTGACAGAGGGCTAATATCCAAAATTTATGAAGAACACAAAAAGTTAGATACCAACCACCCAAATAACCCAATTTAAAAATGAACTACCAAGCTAAACAAAGAATTCTCAACAGAGGAATCTCAAATGGTAGACAAGCACTTAACAAAATGTTCAAACTCTTTAGTCATTAGAGAAATGCAAACTGAAACCACACTGAAATTCCATCTTACACTGGTAAAAAGGGCTAAGATAAAAACTCAAGTGTTAATACATGATGGCGAGGATGTAGGGCAAGGAGGACATTCCTCCATTTCTTGTGGGAGGTCAAACTTGTACAACCCCATTGGAAATCAATTTGTCAGTTTCTCAGGAAACTGGGTATAGTTCTACCTCAAGACCCAGATATAACACCCCTGGCTATATACCCAAACAATGATCCAGCATTCCATAAAGACACTTGCTCAGTTATGTTCATACAAACTTTATTAGTAATAGTCAGAAAGTGAAACAATATAGGTGTCCTTCAACTGAAGAAAAGTCAAATATGGTACATCTACAAAATGGAGTACTATTCAACTTTCAAAAACATAGGCATCATGAATTTTGCAGGCAAATGGTTAGAACTTGATACTACCATTCTGGGTGAGGTAAACGAGTCCCAAAAGCACATGCATGATATGTATTCAGTTATAAGTGGATATTATCCATAAAATACAAGATAACCATGATACTCCACATAACCAAAAAGGCCAAAGAAAGAAGACATAAACAAGAATGCTTAAATCTTGCTTAGAACGGGGAGTAAAATAATCATAAAAAGCAGACAGAGGGA